>NC_092354.1:10343662-10384073 GCF_963676685.1 Mytilus edulis
GAATTTCAATTAATGAAATGTTTTTGTATAATACACTTTTATGATCACCAAAATAAGAATCTTTTTCATCGGTTGTAATACGCATGTTCTCTGAGACTGTTGTATTTATGTATCTGAATTTTCAATATGAGCATTAATTCTATCTCCTTTTTATTATTCACAGACAACAAGCTATCCACGATGCCCTTTATTGAACCCAAGAGACAGATGTAGTAGTTACATAAAAAATGATGAATGTCAGACAGATTCCAACTGTAATGGTGGTAAGTATCTTACATTATTTTACCTCATATACGTTTCTAGTAATATGATTGGTTAAAAGTAGCCGCGTGTAGACCGTGTATATTCAATTTTAGGTGAGTAGGGTTCCATATTAGGTAAATAGGCGGGGCCTATTTCAATACATCGTCACGGTTAGAAGTAGTATAATTAATCGCATTAGGTCACTAGCACACTATATAACTAATAATATTCAGTTATATTTGGAGCCAGTCTTATCTATTTATACAACTGTTAAAAATAATCAGATAAATGCGTTTTCATAAATATCGAGTCCTAAAAAAATAAAGCGATAGACAACAAAACATTGCAAATAAAATACAACATTAGAAAGAAGAATGTGTCCAAAGTACACGGATGCCCCACTCACACTATTATTGTCCATGTTCAATGGACCTTAAAATTGGGTAAAAATCTAATTTGGCATTAAAAATAGAAAGATCTCACCATAGGAAACATGTGTACTAAGTTTCAAGTTGATTGGACTTCAGCTTCATCAAAAACTACATTGACCAAAAACTTTAACCTGAAGCGAGACGAACGGACTCAAAGACGCATGAACGGACGGATGGACGGACGGACAGACCAGAAAACAAAATACTATCGTAGGTTGGGCATAACAATGTCCATTGACAATTAAAGTTTTATCATTTTTAATACCATCAATAATTCTCCGAGAAGTCCAGAACTGAAGTATAATCTCGTGTTTTTGTCAGATATTTGAAATTCTCTAGTTTTATTTACATAAACGTTCATTGCAGTGTTCGGTCAACACGCTAAAACCCGAATAGAATCATAAAAAGAAAGTTTCAAGGCACACAGGTTGTGCAAGAGTTTATAAAACAATGAAGAAAAAAAAACACTTAGAAATTTAGTATGTTGGAAGCACTTTCCTGTAATCATTTAGGGAGCTACCATTTGATTTTTATGGGGGGGGGGGGGGGGGGGGGGGGGGGAGGCTAGGATGAAATTTGAAAAAATAGGCAGGACAGGAGTTTTGAGTAAAAGAAAAAGGCAGGATGAGACACTTTGCAAAAAAAAGGCAGGATGACAATTTATGTAAAAAAAAGTCAGGATAAACTAATAAAAAAAAAGAAAGGACCGAATAGAGTGAAAAATAAAAAGGCAGGACAGAGATTACAACTAAAAAAAGAATGCAGGACAAAATTTTTCATCCTAGCCCCCCCCCCCCCCCCCCCCCTAAAATAAAATCAAATGGTAGCTCCCTTAAAGACCGATCATAGTAAAAGTTGAAATCGAATGACGTCAGTACGGCTGAATCACTTGTAGAGCAACCTGAGGAACACGGACAAACCTAACTCTCTGAATCACTTTTAAATTTATGCATTTAAATTCGACATAAATTGATTCATCATTTTGTGATGGATATTTGTATGTACATAAACGTATTAACATACAATTTACGTTTAATCTAAGATTATTTTTTTTCATGATAAATGCGAACGTAACTACACGACCGACATAACAGAGTGTAGAAACGCAATAGTTAGAGAATATGTTTTTTCATTATTTTTCAGGCAAAGTATGTTGTCCACAAAAATGTGGAAAAGAATGCATTACGGTGACTCCAATCGTAAGTAATGTTTGTTTTTAAGTAATAAGGAAATAATCAAACAAATAAGGACGGAATTCATAATTATACATTATCTTAATTGCAGAAATGACCAAAATCTGTATTTATATGTTTCATTTGAACGCTTGTACATGTTGGATGTGATCTATCAAATTAAACAGCATTGTGGCACCGTTAAAGTCCCAATTCATCCTGAGTCAACCACACCACTAACGTACTCAACAATTTTTCATGAAAGCCCATACCTCTGCTAAAGTCCCCAATTCATCCTGAGTCAACCACACCACTAACGTACTCAACAATTTTTCACGAAAGCCCATACCTCTGCTAAAGTCCCCAATTCATCTAGAGTCAACAGAACCGCTAACGTACTCAACAATTTTTTTCGCGAAAGTCCATACCTCTGCTCGGCTAAAGTCCCCAATTCATCTAGAGTCAACAATACCGCTAACGTACTCAACAATTTTTCGCGAAAGTCCATACCTCTGCTAAAGTCCCCAATTCATCTAGAGTCAACAGCACCGCTAACGTACTCAACAATTTTTCGAGAAAGTCCATACCTCTGCTAAAGTCCCCAATTCATCTAGAGTCAACAGCACCGCTAACGTACTCAACATTTTTTCGCGAAAGTCCATACCTCTGCTAAAGTCCCCAACACACACCATTAAAGTCGACGATAATAAATACAGAAAAACAACAAACATTTTTTTATTTGATGAACAAAATCCAATTCGCTATTTTTATTCCCTTTAGTATGATAAGAATCATAGACTTTTGTTCTTGGCAGTTAATACTTGTCAGCTTGAATTATAAGTTTGATTAACGAAAAGATTGCTGCAGCTGATTTGTATCCCATAAACTAAATCTTTCTATTGTACTTTTCATTGAATTTAACCGGCAACATTTCTAAAAGGTTATCTAGGTATGGTGCTCTTTTGTTTTCTTTACTAACTATTTGTACAACCACTATAAAGATACATTGTTTCTGTATGCATATACATGTTATAGACAATGACATATTTTTAAGCATACATTTGACATTGAAAATTCCTTTGCAAATATCTATAAAATATAAAAAGGAAACCCTTTCAGTTTCTGTATGGCTCTACAGCAGTAAAAACGCTTAGAAATCAAATAATCATAATAACAAAAAGACAAGTTTTAAACCATTAAAACATACAAAACCAACGTTCTTATCTGTATAAGAAAGAAGAAACGAGAAACACTTATGAACCACAACAACATACGACAACAACTGCACAGCATGTTCCTGACTAAGGACAGATACAAACATTCCATTATTTGACGGTAAGTTATGATTTACCAGAAATGTACTTTCTATTGTCTGCAAAAAGTATAATCACAAAAATACTGAGCTCTGAGGAAAATTCAAAACGGAAATTTACCAATTAAATGGCAAAATAAAAAGCTCAAACACATCAAACGAATGGATAACAACTGTCATATTCCTGACTTGGTTGCTTTACATATTAACTTAACTGATTATTTTTTTCTCTTTAGCCACCAGAACCCAGACAAGGAGTTTGTCCCGCAGTTCCGAAAGTCTTACCAGAAATTTGTACACGTAGTCTTGTGGTCTCCAACTGTAAATTTGACACAGACTGCAAAAGTAGTAAGTATACTTTGTTTCCTTTTATTTATAATGTTTTTTAACGTTGCTATAAAAGTGCGAAGTTTGGCTGGCTACAAAACCAGGTTCAACCCACCATTTTTAAAATGGCCTGTACCAAGTCGGGAAAATGGCCTTGTTATATTATAGTTCTTTTTTGTGTGTGTTCTATTTTAGTGTTGTGTTTCTGTTGTGTCGTAGTTCTCCTCTTATATTTGATGTGTTTCCCTCAGTTTTAGTTTGTAATCCGGATTTGTTTTTTTCTTAATCGATTTTTGAATTTCGAACATCGTTATACTACTGTTGCCATTATTTTTTTAACCATTTGTTAAGAACCATTTGTAAGTAACTCTTTATGGAAATACACAAAGAAAAATAATTTGTTAATGCTTGAATATTTGTCATCAACGATTTGTTGCTCTTATAAAACTTATTTTGACATACAATGTAAATTTGATGTTCAGAAGTTGTTGTTTGTTGCTGTGTTTCATAAGTCTCTCTCGTTTCTCGTTTTTATATAAAGATTGGTTTTCCCGTTTGAATTGTTTTACACTAGTAATTTTGAGGACCCTTTATAGCTTGTTGTTCGATGTTATCCAAGGCTTCGTTTTAAAGACAGTTCATTGACCTATATTGGTTTATTCTTATAAATTGTGACTTGATACCTCATACCACATCTTTCTTTATCTATTATCGGATTATAACATACTTCATATACAACAATTGGGTCGCTGCCACTGCTGGTGGAGATTTATTTCCCCAAGATTATCACCAGCCCAGTAGTTAGTCTGTCAATTGAGAAATCTATAGAATCTATGACAACGGTTTCAGTTTTGAAATCATAAATCCTTCTTATCAGCAATATACCAACTTCAACCGACATTGTGTTGTTGTGCTAAAGTTAATAAGGAAATCTTGATATTCATGTACATGATGTTCAGTGGTTGTCGTTTAGTGTGGTTCATAAGGGTTTCTTGTTTGCATTTTTCTAATATAGATTAGAACGTTAGTTTTGCCTGGTTTGAATGGTTTAACACTAGTTATTTTGATTAGACCTTTATAGCTTGCTGGTCGGTGTATGCCAGTGATCTGTGATGGCTAGCGATATCGATGACATTATTTGGAATTGCATGTCATAAATGTGATTTCCTTTCATTTGCTCATGTTTTTATATTTTACATTTCAGGAAATCAAAAATGTTGTAGAAAACCATGTGGAAATTTTGCTTGCACTGATCCAATAAAAGTATGTAACATATGTTAATAAAACAGTCGTCATAAGATGAACGAAAAGGGGGAATTTAAATGCCACAAAATTCGCTCAAAACAAAGAAGATAAATTATTGGCACTATTGATTGTGTTAACATTTACCTATGTATTATTCTTCGCTATACTACAGACATGGTATATTATGAGGTAGAATCTTTATTCCTATAATACATTGATCAGTTTTACATCCCAAATAGGGTAACCGTCCAGGATGTCCAGTTTGTTTAGGTACCCAAGCCAGCACAGAATGTCCAGTGTGTGTTCGTTACCAGCAACTATGTAACGCAGATACAGAGTGTAAACCAGGTATGGTATTGCTTATCTGACCTCCGAAAGAATTTAAGGGAATATCATTGGTTGTTAACCACCACGTGGTGACCGGGTATATTTGATATGGGGTTAGTGGATGTGGTTATTATCAGCAGCTGTGTAACACAGATACAGAGTGTAAACTAGGTCAGTGTATTGTTGCTTATCTTACCTCCTAAAGATTTTATGGGAATAGTATTGGTAATAAACGACCACGTGATGACCGTGTATATTTAATATGGGGTTAGGGTGTGTGCTAATTACCAGCAGCTGTATAACGCAGATACAGAGTGTAAACCAGGTATAGTATTGCTTATCTTACCTTCTACGATTTTTAGGAAATGTCATTGTTTATAAACAACCACGTGCGGACCGTGTATATATAATATGAGGTTAGTGGGTGTGCTTATTACCAGCAGCTGTAAACCAGGTCAGTGTATTGTTGTATATAGATCCAGAACACACATATGCTCCACAAGCAATATCTCATTACCCTTTCGGAGCACCTGATATCACCACCAGTTCTTGGTAGGGTTCGTGATGCTCAGTTTTTCGTTTTTATGTTATGTTTTGTGTACTAGAACTTGCTCGTTTATTTCGTTTTTTGCCATGGCGTTGTCAGTTAATATTCGATCTACGAGTTTAAATGACTTTCTGGTATCTCTTTTTTTAGCCTGTAAACGTATTTTCATCTGTTAAAGTCATGATGATTATTAGGTGCACAGTTTTCTCTGCTTTTGCAGTCTTTCAATTTAAATCATTCCTGGTTTTTTAACTACAACCGAACACTTAACTAGGCAGTAACTGTTGTTATGGGTATCATTTCGACCCACAGCTTACCCTTCCGGAGGACATGAGATCACCCCTAGTTTTTTGTGGGGTTCGTGTTGTTTATTCTTTAGTTTTCTATGTTGTGTCATGTGTATTATTGTTTGTCTGTTTGTCTTTTTCATTTTTAGCCATGGCGTTTTCAGTTTAATATCGATTTATGAGTTTGACTGTGCCTTTGGTATCTTTCGTCTCTCTTTTATTAATTATTTGTAGTACTGATAATGGAAATAAAAATGGCCTTGCATAGTATAATTTGTAATTTGTAAATCCACAATAATCACATTGTATTCAAAACCATGTTAATAATAAGCAACCATATTTCTCAATTTTTCTAACATCTATTATTATACTTCCAGGTCAAAAGTGTTGCTTCAATCCTTCCTGTGGAACATCGTGCAAAGGCCACGGTATGTCAAATATTTTCTACAATAAAACTTAAAAAGAACTAATAAACACAGAATATTCGTTATGCAGACATATCTTTCCATTATATTCATTATTGTACTCCTTATACCAATGATTTATTCAATAATAAAATAAAAACGCTTTTAATAAATTTCCAGTTTACAAAACTTTGAATTTTTTTGAAAATTTACTAAGGATTTTCTTATTACCAGGCATAGATTACCTTAGCCGTATTTGGCACAACCTTTTGGAAATTTTGATCCTCAATGCTCTTCAACTTTGTACTTGTTTGGCTTTATAATATTTTGATATGAGCGTCACTGATGAGTCTTGTGTAGACGAAACGCGCGTCTGGCGTACTAAATTATAATCATGGTACCTTTGATAACTATTTACGTTTATACTAAAATTCAACATAAGAAGATGAGAAGGGGTCGACCAGAAGGCCTTTTGAAAATTAGGATATATAAGATAGGGACCAACAAATGAGTTTTATTTCAAGCTAATTATACATTTTAGATCCCTCAACGATTTGTTGCAATGAGCGTGGCATTGGATTTAGTGTCTACATTCTGTCCTGGCATGACATCATACTAACACATTCCCAACAAACAAACAAAAGTAACACTTTGATAAGGGATTTACTACCGGTCGAAAGAAGAAACTAAGTGAATATTTTCCTGTTTCCTACCGAAAATATTTTTTTTACATCCAATAATCTTTAATGTTCAAGTTTCGATCGAATTTCACAAGTTCAATTTACGAATTAAACAAATAAATCATAATTTACAACAGACTCAACATTACAACTGAATTGTACGGCTTTGAACTTCGTGAACGTGTGATAATGCATTCATTAAAAGTAATGCTGTTTAAACTATGTTATTTCATACTTGAATTTCTTTTTTAGTATGCCCCAAGATTGTATGTCCTACAATAAAATGTGGATTAGGATTTCAAAAAGACGAGAATGGCTGTGAGATATGTAAATGTAGACAAGGTAAGTGAACATAGTCTTTTGTTACATACACATTACTTTAATAAGGTGTGAATTTGATGTAGAGTTGTCTCATTGCCACTCCTACCATATCTCCCTTTATCTATTAACAAAACTAATGGTCTAGATGTGTGTCTTCTAATTACTTATTCTTAAATGTTTTCATCCTTGAATATCGTATAAACTGTGAGAAAAAACTGTTAAAAATGAATACAGGCGTTGCTCGAATGTTGGCATGTAGAAATTAAAGGTTGACAATTGGGAAACTGAAATTATCTCTTTTGTCGTAAACTGTTATCAATTTTGAGATTTTTGTTATATACATTTACTCAAGTTCTATATACATTTGAACGTATGTATGATAGATTCGATAATGAAAATAAAACTCACGTCGTTTCGATAAACGTCTTTATTTTATGAAAATGATGCAACAGTCGTAATGTGTCTCTTACTTATATTTTTTAGATCCTTGTCCAATATTCGAACCTCTTCCACCATGGCTCTGCTCGGATGGTAAACCAAAAATATTCTATGTTGATGGTGTGAAATGTGTCGGGACTCCTACAGTCATTCCATGCAACAAAGGTATCATTTATTATCTTACCTCCTATACATTTCTAGGAATATGATTGGTTAAAAACGTCCACGCGAAGACTGTGTATATTCGAACCTCTTCCACCATGGATCTCCTACAGTCATCAATGCAATAAATGTATCATTTAAGGAAGTTTGCCCCTCATGTTTTTGAATTTTTGCCAAATATTCGGAATCCTCTGGTTTTATCCATATAGTGCCATTAAAAAAATTTGCTCATTAACCCCTACTTTTCTTCTTATTGTTTTATTAAATATAGTTTGAAATGTCATATTTGAAAATCTTATAAAATCCTTGTTATTTTTTCATCATTTTTGAAAGAAAAGTCTAGAGAGAATTATTTTTCGCCAAATTTTCAATGGAATATATCTAGAAAACAAGCACACGGACCCCTAAGTTTATTTTGCTATTTTCGTTTCATTATTTATATATTATCAATTCATAACAGTCTTTTAAAAAGCTTGTTATTCTTAAACAGAGTACCAAACATCCTTAAATAACGATAATTTTACATTAAACTCCTATGACATGATACAACAATAGCAAGAAGTTGTTTCTCGATGACGTCGTATCTAAGGAAATTGTGAATGCGTAGAAAAAGATAAAGTTCCCTGCATTTTCTACTTTCATTTCGTTTAAAAGTCAATTATCAATGTAATAAAAAGAATCAATAATAAAAGAATTCAAATATCGAAAATAATAAACTCGTGACAGAAAAATAATGTTAAATCCTTACGCTACGCAAATTACTGAAAAATGTGCTGTTCGTTCATTCTTTGATTATTTTCAATGCTTGTCCTGAATCATGTCCTTGTACCGTTTCGCTAATGCGAGAGGTTGTGATCCTGAAATATGTATATTTTTCAGGCATTTTTATGTTGCTGAGATCTGTTGGACCTTAAGCTAATTTTGTATGTAAATGATATGGTTTATCTTGAAGGATTTAACAATGATTTATAATTTAATTTTGGATGTAACGCGTCTTCTGATTGGCTGACGTTATTTTGTTATCAGCCCATAGACATAATTTAGTCATGTGACCGTGACGTCATCAACGTTTTTTCATAGTTTTCTACGGTTAAAACTGGAATTTAGAATTAAATTATAAGAAATGACTGTAATATTTTTTCTGTCTATTCGAAATAACATAAAAAATGTGGTGCACACTGTTGAATAACTCACTACGCGCGTTATTCAGTGTGCACCAAATTTTTTATGTTATTTCTTCATAGACAGAAATTATATTACAGTCATTCCTTAAATATTATTGAAATTGTCTCTCACTAAAACAACCTGAAACTTTTTCAGTTGATGACATGTTCTATTATTGAAATATTAACTATCAGACTATCAGTTATATTCTTTAGATTTTCATTTACCAAAACAACATTGAAATTGTAAAGTTTATGATTTTTTCTGTCTTTGAAGATTACACAATTATTGTCCATTCGTTTTTTATGTGTTTTGTCATTTGATTTTGCCATGCGATTAGGGACTTTCCGATTTTATTTTCCTCTGAGTTCGGTATTTTTGTGATTTTACTTTTTACTGTAACATTTTTTCACTGTCTATGAAGGAAAAGCATAAAAAATGTAGTGCACACTGAATAACCCGCGTTGAGGGTTATTTTAAAGTGTGAAACACATTTTTTATGTTGTTTCGAACAGGCAGAAAAATTACTACAGTCATTGCTTATAATTTAATTCCTAATTCTAATGAAAACTAGAGTAAATCATGAAAAAACATTGGAGACGTCCCTGTGATAAACAAAGCGACGTCAGCCAATCAGCTGACGTGTTACATTCAAAATTAAATTATTTATTGATATGTTTTAGATTGTCGCTTACCAAAACTACCCGGACCATGTAGAGGAAGTTTCCCAAGATATTACTTCAATCTCATTACACACAAATGTGAGAAGTTTACCTACGGGGGATGCCAAGGAAACGCGAACAATTTTAAATTACTCTCGGAATGCCAAGATAAATGTATAGATAGAGAAAGTAAGTAAATAAGGTGTTTATTATTTTTTTTCGGAGCACCTGACATCACATTAAGTTTTTGGAGGTTTTCATATTGCTCAGTCTTTAGATCTATTTATACCTTAATTAGTTGTTTGATATTTAAACAGAGTATATAGGCCGTTTGACTCTTTTATCTCTTTTTTTTGTCCCACATATGGGCATTGTATTTTCCGGTCTTTTCACCAGTTCATACGTTCTTTTGTCCGATCGTCATTCAGCCTCTTTGTCTGTCAGGCGCAGTGTCAAGACAGTCTTTGGTAAAATTTAAGTCCAATCAATTTGAAACGTAGAACACATGTTCCCTGTGAAACGATTTTTCTCATTTTTTGATGCCAAATTAGAGTTCTGACCCTGATTTCACAGTCCACTAACAATAAAAAATAAAAATGAAAGTACGCATCCGTGTACTATTGACAGATTCAAGTCAGAATTCAGGAATACATTATTGGTGTATGTAATGGAATGTATTTATGTGTTCTATTAAACAATAAACATCTAAAAAAAATTAAACTAAAGCATTTTAGAAAATTTAGCATCATATAGAAATCAATAACAGTCATAGTATTCATTTGATGAGTTGTTAGGGTGTATGCATATACATCCAAGTCCACCATGTGTTCTTCTTAGATGTATATCATTGTGTATCCATCTGATGAGTTGTTGGGCATACACATCCAAGTCCACCATGTGTAATTCTTAGATGTACATTATTGTGTATCCATCTGATGAGTTGTTAGGGTGTATGCATACACATCTAAGTCCACTATGTGTTATTCTTAGATGTATATGATTGTGTATCCATATTATGAATTGTTGGGCATACACATCCAAGTCCACCATGTGTTATTCCTAGATGTATATCATTGTGTATCCATCTGATGAGTTGTTAGGGTGTATGCATACACATCCAAGTCCACCATGTGTTCCTTTTAGATGTATATCATTGTGTATCCATCTGATGAGTTGAGCGTTTTTCAACTGATTTGTATAGGTTGTTCTTATGTTGTATTGTTTCACCACCTTCCCAGGTTAGGTGGAGGGTTTGGATCCTGCTAACATAATTAACCCAGTCACGCTCTGTATGTATGTGCCTATCCAAAGTCAGGAGCCCGTAATTCAGTAGTTGTCGTTTGTTAATGTGTAACTTGTTTGTTTTTCGTAGAGTTTGCTTTTGTAACATAGAAAAAAGGAGACTTTAAAAAAAAATACATAAAATAGTATCAATTAAAATTATCTTTTTTTAATAAAGAGCCTGTGACCAAACCAGGAAAATGTCCACCCAGCAAACCTGGTCTTATCTGTCCTGCAGTTGTTATACCGGGACAATGTACTAATGATGGAAGCTGTCCTGGAAAACAAAAATGTTGTCCACAAGGATGTTTCAAACGTTGTGTTAATCCTAGCACATATTACGGTATGTAAATGTTATGTGCAAGCATTTGTGAATTATTCAAATTACTGTAATTTGTAATTTTTAGAATATGTTTAATTAAAAGTTACAATTGTACATAGAAATAATTTAGATGTGGTATTCAGCTATGCAGATCAAATTTTTCATATAAAATCACTATCAACTCACCATTCCTAAAATGTCATGTACCAAGTGAGGAATATATTATCAAATAGTCCGTTTTTATGTATGTTGGCGTTTAGACTTTGTTTGCAGTGCATTGCTTCTGTTGTTCGGAGTTTTTTTCCCTCGTATAGTTGAACTGTTTCCTTCAGTTTTGGTTTTATGACCAGGATTTGTAAAATCGATTTATGACCAGCTGTATACTACTATGAATTCATGATTGATGATTTATGGATTAACGTTAAATTCCAATTTCATCATATATTTGCTATTTCGGGGAGGTCAGTTTTTATTGATGGAGGAAGCCACAGAGAACAAACCAGTTGGTAGGAAAACTGACAATTCTAGTCAATTAAGATTGCAGTGGAATAATCCGCCCTGTGCGGATTTCAAACTCACCACATCAGTGCTGACAGGCCAGTGATCAAACAGTTGACTACCTTAGACCATTTGGCAATTGAGCCCCTTATCTGTTGCATGTGAAAACATTTAGTAAACTTAAATTGTTACCTTCGTAGCAGAGAAAAGCGGTGTTTTTTCAATTCGTTTGTTTAGAACATGTATAACCTGATAATATGTTTTAAGTTTACTCACTGTTTCCGTTTTTTTGCAAATATATTGTTCTGGTGTATATAGTTTTTATAGAAAACAAAGCAAAACTGCAGCTGCAGTTATAAAAAAAAGGAAACGTGGATTGTGTAATAATCATTTTCTACGACATGGTTTCGAACTGTATAGCAATAGGTGTTGTCAAGATGTTCTCGTTGATGTCGTATCAAAACAAGTTATTGTTGCGTAGACAAAGATATAGTTCCTTACATTGACTACTTTAATTTCATAAAAAAGCTATTTGCCAATGTAATATAAAGAATAACTAACCAAAGAATTAAGATATAAAAAAAATATTCAGCTCGTGACCAAAAAAGACTGATAATTTACTCATCCGCTACGCGCATTCTCGAATAATGTGTTGTTCGGTTACATGTTTAATATTTTTCCCTATTTGAATTCTTCGACTAGTTATTCTATTATTTTTTCATTTCAGGACCGAAGTGCCCACCATTATTTTCCTCTTTTTGAATTTTTCGATTAGCTATTCTATAAATATTTTCATTTCAGGACCGAAGTGCCCACCATTATTTTTCTCTTTTTGAATTTTTCGATTAGCTATTCTATAAATATTTTCATTTCAGGACCGAAGTGCTCAACATTATTTTTCTCTTTTTGAATTTTTCGATTAGCTTTTCTATAACTATTTTTCATTTCAGGACCGAAGTGTCCACCATTATGTGAAATATTTTGTGCGTTTGGCAATGTGATAGTGAACGGCTGTCCAATATGTAAATGCAAAACAGGTAAAAACAAATAAAACAAAATACTGTTAATTCATCTTTTGTCGTGGGTACAATTTTTTGTGGTTTGAGGAAAATGTTTATATTCGTGGATTTTTAATTGCGTGGTTTTTGCAAAGTCTGCATACATTCCTTAAGTTTTTTTTAATCATTGAATGTAATCCACGAATTTGGTATCCAACGAAAAATAACGAATCAACAGTAGCATGGCATGTTTTTTTTATTCATTCTCCATGTTTATAGTGATCAACAAAAGGGATAAAAGTTATTTTACCAGAGGTTACTGAAGCAATGTACACTTTCACTGGAAGTTTAAAAAATCCTACAAACGATTTGTAGTACTGTAAAGCATCTTTATTGTTATCAAAGGTACAGGATTATAATTAAGTACGCCAGCATTAAATCACTCTAACCAACTCTTGTTTAATTACTCTTTAATGATTATGGTTATCTTTTTACCGTTTTTAACAGTGTATTCCGATGTTTGGTGTTATTTTTACGCCACTGGAAGTGTCTTTGTACACTCTAGTACGTTTTTGTACGTTTTGAATTTTCGAACAGTTTGTGTACTCTATATTTTCAACATATTTAAATGGAAAGAACAAAGGGACTGCAATTTAAGTTTTGAATATGTTTAATATAATTTTCCAGGATGTAGGAATAATGCAAATCCTTTACCGTCAGTAAGGTGTAGTTCAGACAAGCCAAGATGCCCCTCTAAATACCAGTGTAAAATAGCTGAGAATGGTGTAGGAGTTTGTTGTCCATATGGTATGTTATCCCTAAGCTTATATTGTCTGCTGGTTGTGCTTAACTATAACCGACATGTGAAATGTGTCCGATGCGCTTCTTTGGATTCACTGTTAAAAAAAACCGCGCAAAGACCAATATTTGGAAACCTTGGAAGTATAGGAACCGAAACATTTGAAGATAAAAAGGACCATAGAAAATAGATACAAAATCCATCTAAGGTCAACTTTGCCTGAAGGAATTGAAACCTTAATTCTTCATACTACACTCAAAATCTATAATTGGACAATTTTTATAAGATGTTAATGACTGACTCATATTCGCGATTGTTAATGTAAATCCCGACTTGTTAATAAACAAAGAACATTTAGAAACAAAAAAAACAAAACAAAATAAAACAAAATAAAACATCTGTCATCATGATTTGTGCAAGGCCAAACTCATAATGTTTATTACATTCTTGAATACTTTAAGATATTTCTAAAAATATGCATTTATCTTTCAGAATGCCCTGTTTATAAGTGCAAATCCTGTCCATATGGTTATGTAATTGATGCTAATGGCTGTCAAACATGTACTTGTAGTAAGTAAAATATACAAACAATAAAGGATTCTGTTAATATCAGATAAAAAAATTATAATTTATAAACGTTAAAAGTCCGTGGCGCTTTCTTTTGATTTACCTTCATGAGGGACGCTCAAAGCCCAATAATTTGAAGGTCAAGGATGAATTATAACCAAAACAATTGTCCAGCTATAGGACAAAAAGGATATTTAAATAACCAATATCCGTAAAGATCTACTTTCCCTGTTGCGGTTGGAACGTTCGTTTCTGTATTATTTCAAAATTTATAAACACATTATTTTAGAAGAGTTTGTTATAAATCATTACAGTACCGAATCACTAACTACTGAACTGATGATACACTTGGGGACTGCAAGGGGTCAAAAGGGCCGAATTCTTCTTACCACATTATCTATACAAATCTTACACATCTAATAAACCTTACTTAGCTATTCTTTATATTTAAGATACGAATGTTGTTTACATTCTCAGATCATTTTTCTGCCATCATCAGTACATGTTTCGAGAGACACCTGCGTTCCTTCTTATCCAAACTATCGTTTTAGAGAATCCGTATGTAATAGTACTTTTCTATCTCGTAAAGTTTTGAAATTCTTATTTATTTTCTTCTAAAAAAAAAAAGAAATCGCAAACATATAAAAAAGGCTTATCAAAATAATGTTATGAATGTTAATAAATTGACGTATTTTACAGAACCTCGATGTCCACCTGTTTGTAAAATATTCTGTCCCTTCGGTAATGTAATGGATGCAAACAACTGTCCAACTTGTGCATGCAAAACAGGTAATGACGTTCGGTTATTAAATGTGATATACATTTTACCTTATTATACGTTTCTAAATGCATCGAATTATAGCTTTGTACATTTCAGTATTGCGATATCTATTTGCTTTCAGATATATATAAGTAAACGGGAAATTTGTTAACCCGTCCATAAAAGACTTTTGCAAGTACAGTGCCTAAATCTTTCATAAACCGAATCTGTGTTGTGTCATATGTACTGTTTTTTGTGTGTTTGTCATTTTCATTTTTAGCCATTGCATTGACAGTTTTATTTTCGATCTATGAGTTTGACTGTCACTTTTGTTTCTTTCGCCCCCTGTGTGATATCAATTGAATACTGTATAATTGATTCGTAAGAAATTAGTATGTTTTACTTTCTGTTTTCCTTTTTAGGTTGTAAGGGTTAAACCATCATCAGTCAGCTGTGGTGATGGTATATGAAGATGTCCCGGTACCTATCAATGCATTACACCTCCAGTATCTGTCGCCTTCGCCTCTCTTTCACATTTTTTTATTTATTTTAGGTTGTATTGGTAATGTTAAACCATTATCAGTCAGTTGTGGTCCTGGTCAGGCAAGATGTCCCGGAACCTATCAATGCATTACACCTCCAGCAGGCGGCAAGGGAGTATGCTGTCCATATCATGGTATGTTAAACAGTGTCTTAATTACTGTAAAACACATGTTACATTCACCGAGGTTCTTATAAACTGACGTTTATTTCGGGGCCTTTTATAGCTGAATAACTAGGCGGTATGGGCTTTGCTCATTGTTGAAGACCGTACGGTGACCTATAAGTGTTAATTTCTGTGCCATTTTGGTCTCTTGTGGAATATTGTCTTATTGGCATTCTATCACATCTTTTTTATGTTTAATACATAAACAGGGAATGACCCTGTAGAAACTTTGGCCTCTCTTTTTGACTTTTGTAAACGACACAAGACTTTTTCAAACTTGTTAAGTAAAAAATGACATATTCACCAAATTGCCGATAGGAACGTTAGATGATTATTACGTACATCTACTTTCAACAAAGAATGAAAATGAATCTTGATTTTCGATTCATATCAAAATGTGAAAAGAAGAATTGAAATGTTTGTCAATGAGATAACTTTCCATAAGAGATCAAATGACACAGAAATAACCAACTATAGGTCACCGTACGACCTTCAACAATGTATAAAACCAATATCGCATAGTCAGCGATTAAAAAAATCCTAAAATGACAAATATATTATATGTTAATATTGGTTTTTATGTTAACTTTTTCTACTTTTAGATGATGTGCCATCGTGTAAAATAGGACAACCTCTGGCAAACTATTTCTGTGGGCGTGGTCCAAATCGCAAAGATTGTCCAGAAGATTATTTCTGCAAAATTCACCCAACTGACAGATATGCTATTTGTTGTAAAAAAGGTAATTTTACTGTTATACCACTGTCCCAGGTTAGGAGGGGGTTGTAATCCCGCTAACATGTTTAACCCCTCCACATTCTGTAGGTGTGTGCCTGTCCCAAGACAGGAGCCTGTAATTCAGTGGTTTCGTTTGTTTGTGTCCATGTGTTACATATTTGCTTTTTTTTCATTTTTTGTATATATATCAGGCCGTTAGTTTTATCGAGATGATCCTTTGAATTGTTTAAAATTGTCATTTTGGGGTCTTCTACGCGGTATGGGCTTTGCTCATAGTTGAAGGCCGTACAGTGACATATTTTTTATGCCCCTTAAGGGTACCTCTTATGGAAATAAAAGATATTCTATTCTATAGTTGTTATTTTCTATGTCATTTTGGTCTCTTGTGTAGAGTTTTCTCATTGGTAATCAGACCACATCTTCTTTATTATAATTATATTCTTTAACATTTAAGTAATTCTTAATTTTTATACCCGAATAAATGCTGTCCAATTATATTTAATTGTACAGTTAACTAAAGCACATAAAAGGCCGACTTCGACTCATCGGACAGAAAATTGACTGAAGTTTCCAGAAATTTGATTTAAAAGAAAATATTCCTTGGTCACGCGGTATCTCTTGAAAAGTCACGTGACTTGTTTAATATGAAACAAAGTATGAATCTAGGCAAATTGGTAGTACTGGTTTAGAACAGAGTTTTTGTGTGAAAGCAATGCACGGAATCTTTTGAAAACGTACTATATGCAAACTTTAAAAAGAACGATAAGAAAAAACGTGCAAGATGCGTCGAAATACCGATGCTAGAAACTCTAAAAAATAACGAATTTGTGATTTTTTTTTGTCAAAGTCTAAAAGGCACAAGTATCTGTAAAAGATGAGTTAATTCAATCTGTTAACAGAATGAGTCCTATACGAAAGAATATTCTTTTTATATAGTCTAATATAGGTTTGAATATAACCAAACAGAAGGAGGGGCGGGCTAAGTATTTAATTCTTTCACTTGACTCAAGAATGTGTTTCAGTTGCTTTATTGAAATTGAAAGTAAAGTTAAGTTAAGTTAAGTTGCATTTGATATAAGAAATTGTGTTTTTCACCCCCGGCAATGAGGTTTGAATAATCGATCTACCATGTTGTTCATGTCTCTTACTTATGTTATGAAGAACTATTTTTAGTCAATTAAGGGCAAATTGACTAACTGCATTGTATGATACTAGTTTTAGGCACGCACAATTAATCATAGTACTGGTCATTTGATTCTTGACAACAAATATTGACATTTGCTTTAAACCTAGCATCTGCTGAAAAAATATTTTAATATGTAAAAAAAGTCTTTTAAAATAGTGTTATAAACATGATAAATGGTAATACTTCTACACTTTTTTCAGAACCAAAATGCGGACCAGTTTGTCTTATATTTTGTCCCTTCGGAAATGTTCTGGATGAAAACAACTGCCCTATTTGTAAATGTAAAACAGGTAATGATGTTATGCTGTATAGATTGAAAATGTGATATGATATACCAGAAATTTTGCCTGATTATATATGTTTTATTTCATCATGTTCATAAAATTATAACTGGATACTTTTCGTTCCTTGCGTTCCTATTTGTATAGTGAACTTTGTCCTAACAGTTGTTAGTTTTTTTCTTCATTCAAAATCAGTACATAATATATTACTTTCACGATTGCTTACTTCCTCTTCCGTCACGTTTTCCATTCGCACTTTCCCTGAAAAATTGAGGAATATATAAGATTTAGATCCACTTGTTCCTGTCTTTCCACTAATTACGTTGATATTAGATTTAATCTTCTTGAATTTGCGTTGGAGTAGTTTTTTTTTTTTTTTTTTTTTTTTTTTTTCATAATAAAAAAAACATACAAATATAGAAATCGAAGTCAAACCAATGTAACAGCTTTTTGTATGGATTTTCAATCAACGGTTTTATTCATTGGAAACTCATAGTACCACGACAGGTGCCACATATAGAGCATGATGTGTTTACCCTTCCAAAACAGCTGAGATCGCCCAAATTGTTCAGCAGTCTAAAGTTTTCTTCGCTATGTTTTGTGTAATGTTGTTTTTCTTCCGCTCTATTTATTTTTTAGACATGCCGTAATCTACTTATGCATATTCATTGTTTGAATGTCCATGCTGGTATAGTTCGTCTCTCTTTCAATTTTTTTTTATTGATTTTAGGATGTAAGGGTAATGTTAATCCATTAACATCAGTCAGCTGCGGTTCCGGTCAACAAAGATGTCCCGCTCGATATCAATGCAAGACGCCTCCAGCAGGCGGCAATGGAGTATGCTGTCCTTACGGTATGATAAACAGTGTTTTTATTTGCTGTTGTAGAATCTGATGTATTCTTGGTAATATTTTAAAATTCTTTCAACATTTGTTGATCGGTTAAAAACGTCATATTCAAAAATCATCATCATCATCCTCATCATTTAAAATATTGTCCAGTACTGCTGCGTACAACATTAACATATTCAGTGCAAACAGTGAAAATTATTTTAAAGTTGAATACCGTAATAAAATAGGAAGTAATAAGTATACACGGTAAAACTTTAAAAAAAGAAACAAATATTATTACAAAAACATGTGAAGGACGAAACGTTTATGATCTGTACAAGGCCAATATTTACAACAAACAGTATGTAATTACTGATAGTTCATAGTGCTAGTATATTTTACATTCATTATTAATTTCAAATGTTCATTTGAATCTAACAATTAGCATACCTTTTTAGAATGTCCCCTGGTTAAATGCAGTGAACCATGTCCTTACGGTTTTGTGATTGACGTAAATGGTTGTCAAACATGCAGATGTAGTAAGTAAAATATACGAAAAACTATGAAAGATGTTTTCTTGATACAGGGTTAAAGTATACTTGATAACTCACAACATGAATACAAAATGACACTGTCGTCTAGTCAGCAATCAAACCAAATCGCCGTGTTTGATGGGTCTTTTGTAGAAGAGGAACGAGAGATACTAGAGAGGCAGTCAAATTCGTAGATCAAAAATAAAGTGACAACGCCATGGCTCAAATATTTTAAATACAAACAGACAAACAATAGTACACAAGACGCAACACAGGAAACTACACACTAAGCAACACAAACCAAACGATAAAATGTAGATGAAGCGCTTATCTGACAATTATGGTATCTGTGCTGTGTTTTTTAAATACTTTAACAAATATATAAAAAATTTTAATAAATTTGAACCAACCGTTTTATCAGAAAAATTACACTGGTTATATAGCAGTTTGACAAACACTAATTTTGATCATCGAGGAGCTTAATATTCCCTTAACAACGCAACGTAATAAAAACGTTAAGCTGATTTTACAGAGTTATCTCCCTGTAGTGTTAGGTACTTCCTTAAGGATTTTCATTTCGATTAAAGTTAGACACGAGCTGTCTCATGACAGTTTTAATACTGAATGCACTCCGGTCAATGTTTTTACACACAAGTAAATTTGCAAAAAGAAGGATTCAGTTCTTTGTAAGAATATATAATTAGTCAATGCACTAATCTGTTAGCAGTATTAATTCAATTGCACTTTTTACAGAACCTAGATGTCCACCTGTTTGTTTAGTGTACTGTCCATTTGGTAATGTTTATGATGTAAACAACTGTGCTACTTGTAATTGCAAAACAGGTAATAATATTCTGTTGTAGTTTTTGAATGAGACATACATTACTATATCAAGATAGTATTAGAGATAAAATTATATTGTTAAATCATGTCCATTTGGTAATGTTTATGATATTCATTTATGAAATGTTCGACATACGGAAAATGATAACATTTGGTAATGTTTATGATATTCATTTATGAAATGTTCGACATACGGAAAATGATAACATTCAACAAACCAAATGATTTTACCATTGATATGATTGATAATGGACTTTCTGTTTTGAAATAATCTTGAAGTTCGATATGTTTTTTTATTTTGCTTTCACATTTATCTTCTTTTTTCTAGGATGTGCAGGTAATGTTAAACCATTGTCATCAGTCAAGTGTGGCACAGGTGGACAAAACTGTCCGGCTCGATATCAATGTAACTCACCTCCACATGGTGACCCGGGAGTATGCTGTCCTTATGGTATGTTCTTAATGTATTTTGTTTTACTTGTGCTGTGTATATATTTGTAATATCTATGCGACGTGGCTCTGTACTTATACATCCCATCATTGTGTTATTGTACTATGGTAAATTTTTGTAGCCTTATCTTTCGTTTTTGTGCAATTGCTTTTTCTGTATGTCTTTTTGTGTGGCTTTGTTACACATTTGTTTGTTTTATAATGATTAAGATTATAACACCATAAATTGACTACTGTACTTCTATTCAATTCATTTTTACCAAGTTTGTTCTTTTTCTTTTGTTCATATATCGTTCTCAATATTTTACGTTTAAAAAATTGCCATACAAGCTACGGGTAACGGTTTAGCTTGCTACAAAATAAGTATAATCAACGAGAAAAGGTGTTACCAAGTCAGGAATATGGCAGGTGTTATCCATTCGTGTGATGGTTTTGTGTTTTTTATAATGCCATTCGATTAGGGACTTTCCGTAAAAAAATTCCTGAGAGGTCAGTATTTTGTTTTCTTAGTTAGGTCGTTAGTTTTCCAGTTTGAATTGTTTGAATTGTTTCACATTTTTGGGACATTCATATCTGACTATCGGTATTGGTTTGCTCATTGTTGAAGACCATACTACGTCCTATACATGCTACAGTTGTAAATTGATTTGGTCTTTAGTTATAAGTTTGTTTCATTTGCAATCATACCACATCTACTTATTGTTTATCTACCTTGTTAAAAAAACTATCAACAAAACATGCATTATAATGCAATTTTCTAATTAACTTGGATTAAGCAGTTGGATAAGGAAAGATCCAAATTATACATATTCGCGATGATTTATATTTTTAACAGTCGCAAAAAATAAATCGCTCGCAACAATAAGTTGGTTTACAGTAGTTTTGCCTCGATCATCACTGAAAAACATGTATGTCGATATGCACTTATGGTACCGTTATTTATTTTTTATTCTAGTCCATAAACATAACACTAACATATTCGTAGAAACGCCAAGAGGTATATGTTATCTTTTTTCTATCATCAGCTCAGTAGTCAGTACTTCGGTACTGACATGATTTAACAAACTTTGTCCGTTTATAAATTTTGAAATTATTTAAAAAACTAACGTTACAACTTCCTCAGGCAAAATTGACTTTAGATGAGTTTGGCTATTTATTTTAGGTATTTTTGTCATATAGCTCTTCAACGGTTTCGGTACTTATACATCTTCGGATTTCAAATATTTGGCTTTGAGTGTTCCTGATGAAGGTAAATCCAGCAAAGCGCTTAGAATTATTAAACGTGTTGTTTCAATTTTTTAAATTGTCGTTCTGTTTTCAATCTTTCCAACGTTAAGTACTTGGAAAAACTTTTGGCAGCTAGCTTGCCATATTGTTCAAGAAAACTCTGAAACTGGTTGATATTTAGAACATAATATTATTCATTACTGTCTTATAAATATATATATAAATATCTAGAAAGTGTACATTTTATCAATTATTTTTGTTTGTTTCAGTATGTAACCCAATAAAGTGCAGTCGACCATGTCCATACGGGTATAAACATGACGCCAACGGATGTCAGACATGTCAATGTCTACAAGGTGAGTTAGTTCCGTCTCTCTCTAGCTGTAGTTGATAACAGATGCAGATTTATTAGGAAGCCAAATAGGCAGAACCACCTACCCTCCCCTTCCTCTTTGTTAAAAAAAAGTTGATTGTTTATGGAAATACTGAAGCATGATTTGAACGAACCACCTTTTATCAGTCAGTAGACCCCTTCGCTCCCCCTCTTACCTTATTGAAATTTGGATTCGCCACTGAATAAAATAACAACACACACTGGGCAATTGGCCTGACATTAATTATGGTTGTAAGTTATTATCGTCTATTTGTAATGCAGCCAAAAGTCTTAAAAGAAGAAGAAATACTGATTGATTAATATTTCACGCTACATTCAGCATTGTTTTGCTTTCTAGTGGTGGTCGGTTTTTATTTCTGGATTCAAGATTCAAGATTCAAGATTCAAAGTTTTATTTAGAGTCGATATTCAATAAACTACATAAACACAAGCTCTAGTGAGCTTTTCAAATCGACTTAAAAACAAAATACAATGCACACACACAATACATTACACACATACAAAAGTCATGAAAACAACACAATTTGGGTGGAAGGAGGTAAAGTGTCGTGAGGAAGTGAAAAAGGACCATCGATACGAAATGCCACTGTGTTAACGTTGATACAGTAGTTCGACTACTTTTTTTATTAAAAAATGTACCAAAAAATCACTACTTAGACTTGACTGTATTTTAAACGCTGGACAGAAAGGATGGAATGGGATAAAGTAATATGTCTTTGAAAATAGCAAGGTTTAGTGAATAAGTAACATATTATTGTGTATTTATTTTTTTAGAAAAATATATGAAAATATTAGCAAATAAATATTAATAATTTCTCGAAGCATAACAACGGACTTCTATTGTTTTTTAAAATTTTAAAATTTAGATCAACTCGAAATCCTTATATTGCACATTTACAATTTTTATAGCCTGTGAAAAAGGAAGCCCTCAAGGCAAATGTAAACTTGGACCGTTTGACAGCAAACCGTGCCCATCGGGAACCTACTGTAAGAACTCAGTCTGCTGTAAAATCCGTAAGTACCTTAATCATGTTAATGATAACCAAAGTTCCCATAGATATACAAATAAATATTAAACAGGGTTTCCATAGATATAAAAATAAGAACACGTGATTGCCAATGCATCAACTCTCCAACAGAAACCAAATGATATAGAAATTATCAACTATAAGTTACCGTGCGTCTTCCAACAATGAACAAACCACAGAAAGCTGTTCCTTTTCTTTATCCAAATCTCTCAGCTCAAAGTGGTTTAAAAGGATATTTGTAATCAAACTAGAGCAATGTTGCTAAAAGATGTCTAAAAGAAACTTACAAATTTTGAGGCTAGAGACGCGGTCTTCACAAAACTCTAACGTGGCACTTGTGTTTTTACTCTCTTAAGAGTACCGATTGTAAAAAAAATACTATTGTCGTTTCTGATTGGGGTTTATGGCCCTTTCAGTGACCTAAGCTATTTCATAAAAGAGGGACGAAAGATACCAAAGGGACAGTCAAACTCATAAATCTAAAACAAACTGACAACGCCATGGCTAAAAATAAAAAAGACAAACAGAAAAACAATAGTACACACGATACAACATAGAAAACTAAAGAATAAACAACACGAACCCCACCAAAAACTAGGGGTGATCTCAGGTGCTCCGGAAGGGTAAGCAGATCCTGCTCCACATGTGGCACCCGTCGTGTTGCTTAAGTGATTACAAGTCCGGTAAATAGTCTAATTCGGTAGGTCATATTCATGAAAGGGAAGGGGATTGTAGTTACGACGTAAGGAACATATCCGATATCATTTGTGAAACGGTTATTCCATAACGGTCAACCAACTCGTGATGGCGTCCGTAAAATTTACGAAGGGATGATTTCAACTTCACCATTTGGAACTCTTGGTTTAATAGCTTCCTTGTGAGCAGCAAACCTCTATCAAGAAAATCATGATAGGAAATGCAAGCACGGGAATATCGTATCAATTGGGAGATTATTCATAACCCAGGCGTCATAACCCAGGCGTCATAACCCAGGCGTCATCCAATGACATTCGAGCGTCATTCAATGATATTTCAGATCAGAGTCTAGCACAAATCATATGATCAGTGTTCGAATGTTAGAACTCACGTCTTAAGTGTTACAAAGCTATTGCGTCTCAGTCACCATCGCAGCTTTGTTATTGTAATGATCAAAGTTTCAAAATAATGAAATTGTAAATGATAAGCAGTAAAATTCAATGTAATAACTGTACAAACTTTGAGCCAAAAATATTAACAGACTTCCCAGTGTAATAAAATTCCCTTTGTGTTGGCGTGAAAATTATCTATGTGAAGGTTGATGTTTGTGACACACCAACTCATTCAATACAAACAGGGGTGAACACGGATCCACTATACCCTCGCAGCTCACTGGAGGTGCTCCTTATAACAAAATAATCTACCAGTATATACAAACATACCTATCCTGCTAAATTTTATATTTATAACCTGTAAATTAGATGATCACCATCCAACAATTTCAATGATATTTTGTCCAATTATAGCCTGTAAATTTGGCGATCCTCATCCATCACTTTCCTGTGGAATGGTTGTCGGCTCCAACAAGTGTCCAGCTGGATACAGTTGTCTAGGAGGACCAGCTGATGAATATTTTGCATGCTGTCCTGATGGTAATTATATTGGTTTTAACTTTAAATTTTAACGCGAGCAGGTTATCTTATACAAATGTTATATGGCTACAATCTCTGTCATTACCTTTTATCAAATACCGTACAGCGGGTGTAAAATATCTCGATTTTCATTATAAAAGGTGTACGAAATATTTTAGCTGTTATTATTATTGCGGATTCAAAATATTTATCAATACCTTTACATGTTCACTTTTGAATTGGCGGATCTCAATTTGGTGATTTTGTTCAATCCGCGAAAATAAGTGAACAAAACCCGCTGTACGGTATGTCATCTTGGAATTCAAAATTTCATTTATTTGGCCTTTTAACTTATGTTATTCGCGCTGCTTGAATGAGTCTTGTGTAGACGGAACGCGCGTCTGGATTACAAAATCATAATCCTGGTATCTAGGGTAATTTTTATCTCCTCATATCAATTATTATGAGCTACCGAGTACACATATGATTGTTAATAAACCAATAGATACCAAGACTAAAATTTGTATATACGCCAGACGCGCGTTTTGTCTACAAAAGACTCATCAGTGACGCCCGATTCCAAAAAGTAAATAAAGTAAGAAGTTGAAGAGCATTGAGGACCAAAACTCCTAAACGTTTTGCCAAATTCAGCTAAGGTAATCTATGCCTGAGGTAGAAAAGCCTTAGTATTTCAAAAGTTCAAAATTTTGTAAACAGTTAATTTATAAATATAACCATATCAATGACAATTCATGTAAGCACAAAAGGTGCTGACTACTGGGCTGGTGATACCGAAAAAATCTAGGTACAAAATGATGTATTTGTCAATTTTTTCGTTACGTATTTCTCCAAAACTACTGAATCACTTATAATATAGTCATGTGCTTAACAGTGACCAATTATAACGTGTGATATTTCGGGATTTATACGACACTTTCTTCTTGTTTAAAAACGAGTCCGAGTACGGTAAGCACGACAACACGTTTATTTATGACTTAATAATGTCCTTCATTTTGTAGAAAAGAAGCCAAAACCAGACAAATGTCCAAAAGACAGATACCCAAAGTCAAGATGTTATGTGCGACGAAGCTGTAGAAACGATTCATCCTGCCGAGGGAATAAGAAATGTTGCAAACAAGGCTGTCGTTATAAATGTGTAGCTCCTGTTTACTAATCAGTAATACAGAAATAAACACTTTGGAAGTTTGTTGTTAATTAATAATTGTGAATTTATAAACTTTAGTTAATAAAGTTAATTTAAATACTTCTCTGTTAGTTTTAATATCTGTTTTTTTCTTGTATCATAGAGAGAATTTCATACATGAGACAAATAGTCAAACAATGATGTAAACAATTGTGAAATAGTGTTTAATAGTATAAATAACATGTGTATGACCCCTCCTCTAAGACGAAAGGGGCTTAAGTCTTTTTTAACTCATGTCTGTCTTTAATTCATACGTCCCAAAATATGTTTCTGTTTTGTAGAGAAATCAATTTGAAAAGCTCACCAAAGATTGTGGTTATAAAGTTTATTTAATATGAACTTTGAATTAAACTGAATCTTAAAAGATACAAAAGGGCATATTCAAACTCATAAATTGTAAATAAACTGACAAAGTCATGGCCAAAAAAAATAAAGAAAAAGACCAAAAAGATAAACAGATAACAGATAAACAACCGTCTTCAAAACTCAACATGAAAAAATCAGGCACAAGAAACCCACCAACTTTACTTTGCCTCAACACAATACTCATTATATATTTTCAAAGACACACAGACAAGTCTGGAATTTGAGTGACGTCACTTTCACCGTCTCGAGTTATGTCCTTAAATAAGTGAAAAAGTGATAAATTTGCCGTTTGCGGACTTTAATTCTACCTAGCCTCGACAACATGTTTTAAAATTTAAACACAATATGTAATGTCAACAAACACATATTCAGTAAATATTTGGTGGCCTCATATCCACAATTCTCGAGTTTTTTTCCTTTATAACTGGTTAAATTTCAGAAGATACAGTATAATTACAAGCGGGGGTTGTGTGTCTTATAGATCTGTTATTTTTCTATTTCTTGATGATGTACATATGCCGTGCCATAAACAAATGGTTCTGATATTTGTCTTTAATATTAATGAATTTACATTTAAACCTGTTTAAACCGAACCAAATTTAGGACTTAAGATTGTGTCCGGTTTTGACCGATGTTCGGTTTTATCAGGTTCATAATGCATACTATTTAATATGACGGTGCTTAAGAACATGTTTGGTTTATACAGGATTCGGTTTAGTCAGGTTTCACTGTATTTTTCCGAGGGTATCACAAGCCCAGTAGTCAGCACTTTTTGTGCTGACATGAATTGTCATTGATATGGTTATATTTATAAAGGAGTAGGTTCAGTAAGAGCCCTTTTTGGCCCCAAAATATAGCAGTTTTAGAAAATTGTGAAAATGTAATCTTTCAGCTATTATTTTGGAAGGTAAAATGCTTCTGCTACATAAATATGAGCTGTTTTTGACAATACAATGCACAAATATCGCGTTCTAGCATCATTAAGTCATGCTAAATTACTGAAATCTTCAAAATTTTAGCATTTTGGTTAATTTTTAGACGGTTTTCGTCTAAAATGAAAGTGGCCGCATTCGTGTTCATTCATAATATTGAAATGTAAGTTGTATTTAATAATAATACAAAACATATATAAAGGTTGAGGATGAACACGGATGCGGCCACTTTCATTTTTGACAAAAACTATCTGAAAAGTGACTTTTTTTGGCTTATTTGATAGATTTTTCATATTTAAGCTTGAATCAGAGCGTTTTTAATGACTAAATCAGTTAAAATCTTTCGCATAAACAAATCGAATCAATTGAAATAGACACTTTCGTGTTTAAAAAGTGTCCAAAAACTTTCATTAGATGAACCTGAAATTTGAGGCCAAAATCGACCCTTACCGTACTCCTTTACTGTTTAAAAATTTTTGAATTTTTTGAAATACTAAGGCTTTTCTACCTCAGGCATAGATTACTTTAGCTGTATTTGGCAAAACTTTTAGGAATTTTGGTCCTCAATGCTCTTCAACTTCGTACTTTATTTTGCCTTATTAACTTTTTTGGATTCGTCACTGATGAGTCTTTTGTAGACGAAACGCGCGTCTGGCGTATATACTAAATTTAGTCCTGGTATCTTTGATGAGTTTATTAAGTGTTGTGACCTCCTTTTATGGCCTCAACATTATTATTATAAAAATCACGTTCACCACATGAAGCTTCATTTTGATAGAATACGAAATAACAGGGAGTTGTCTAATCTCAACCAAAGCAATTTGAAAATATGTTCTTTGTGTTCCTAGTTTAACAGACTAATCTTCTACTAAAAACGTTTTTTTTTTGTTTTTTTTCTTCAATTTTTAGCAATTTCCAAAATTACTAAATTGACTAAAACTAGTAAGACCAAAATTGACCTGTTATACAAAAAATATTACTAATACTAGTATGAAATTACCATTCGTTCAATGTGGAATGATGATAACAGTAGACTTTATTGGTATAATTTAAAATAAAGCAAGACTTTGTTTTGTAAACCTTAAACTGAATGGGATTTTTTTGGTCATTTCTGAGACTGCCAAAGTGGACCTCCACCAACCGAACTATAAATAGTTGCTGTACATGCTGAATGTGCGTTTTTTTTTATCAATACAATTGTTACTACATAAAAACAGAATTATATAAGATAAAAATAAAAAAAATCAGTAGTCCCTCAAAATTTAACTCATTTGTCTTTTGAACACGAAGTTTTGACCCAATTGAAAATTATTAATTTATTCGTGTAAAGGTACAATTGGAATCATTTTAACAATATAAAGATAAAGAAATTTAAGATTCAAAATAAAAACAGACTCGTGTCTTTGTTCAAACGCCGTATACATAAAAGACTGATGTCAATATTTGAATGATCAAACAATTCCAAAATAAGTCGTTTTTGGAACCTGCAGCAATGACAAAAAACTTGCAAAACTTATAAACTTATCTCAGCTTAGGGGTCATCCATAATTGTCAAACATTTTCCAAAGTGTACAAAGCATACACTTGGGGAGAGGGGGTAAAAATCAACATTTTTAAAGTACGCTTTTTTAATTTATCAAATAAAACAGTCAGATATGTTTCAGTTATTTTCAATGCAAATTTCTGTATTAAACTAAACTATAATAGACTTGATCTTAATTTGTTTTTAAGAATGATTGAATCTTGTCTTGAAATCTGAAAATGGTTGATGTACACTTTTTAGAGGAGGGGAGGGGGTCTGACAAAGTGTATGTGTTGTACACTTTGGAAAATGGTTGACAATTACGGATGACCCCTTAATCGTATCTGTTGTAACGCGTTGAGTTTCAGCAAACTCTATACAGATATAGGAAGATGTGGTGTGAGTGCCAATGACACAACTCTCCATCCAAGTAACTATTTATAAAAGTAAACCATTATTGGTCAATGTACGGCCTTCAACACATAGCCTTGGCACTCACCGAACAGCAAGTTATAAAGGGCCCCAACATTACTAGTGTAAAACCATTCAAACAGGAAATCCACCGGTCTAATCGTTATCAAAATGAGAAACGAAAAAACACGTACGACAACTACTGTACATCAGATTCCTGACTTAGGACAGTTGTAAACATTTGCAGAAGGATTAAACGTTTTAATGGTACGAAACAGTCTTTCTTTTCTGAAACAATAGTATAACATCACAACATAGAAAGACAGACTATAAAATATCAATTGGAAGGCTTAACTCAATCAAAAAAGCAATATATGTTTTTGAAACAGTGACTGACAGTAAACTCGACATGACCTGTCCGATAAACTGTAATCTTAACTCACGAAATGTGAGTTGTAAGTTGATAGAACTTCGATGATAGAGAATTGTCTTTTAAAAGACAAACCAATATTTAAAAATAGCAATGATTGTTAATGCAGCGAACATGCTATGAAGCTGATTTTATCCTGTCAAATGTACAATGTAGCATGAATGAAAAAAAGTGGCGAAGGGAATTGCTTAGACAGCTAATAAACGGAACGAAACAATTTTTCCATTTTCATTATTTTTACGGCACTGATCTGACTGTTTGGCTATAAATATCAAAACGTTAAACCCGCTGCAAAATAGGGCCGAAAGACACCAGAGGGACAATCAAACTCATAAATTGAAAATAAACTGACAACGTCATGTCTAAAAATGAAAACGACAAACAATAGTACACATGACACAATATAGAAAACTAAAGAATTAGCAACACGAACCCCACCAAAAACTTGGTGTGATCTCAGGTGCTCCGGAAGGGTAAGTAGATCCTTCTCCAATTGTTTACACCTGTCCTCGATGTTCAGTTGTTGTCGTTTGTTGATGTGATGCATAGATGTTTCTCATGTTTCGTTATTTTTAATATAAACAGATAAATAAGACCGTTGATTTTCCCGTTTGAATGGTTGTACAGTAGTAATTTTTTTTTGGGGTCCTTTATATTTACTGTTCGGTGCGAGCCAACGTTGAAGACAGCACGTTGACCTATAATGGTTTACTTTTGCAAATTGAGACTTGGATTGAGAGTTGTCTCATTTACAATCATATCACATCTTCTTATATCTATCTGACAACCGTGATTGATGGCTGAAAAATCTAGATAGGGAAACTGCAATTTGTTTAACTATTGTGACAGATGTGCTCTGTCGTACAAGAGAGCGAGTAATTTTGCTATGAGTACACGAGACATTTGACTTTACTAACTAATATTTGATAACATTTATTTGGTATTTCTTGGATATATCTGTAATGAATAATAATGTTTCCATAGTCCATACGTGTTAAATTCATTTCTGGCTATGTCAAATCAACATATCAACACTTAATATATGATTTTGCATTAAGGAAGACATCACAATATTGATTGGAGATAAAAAAAAAAACTTAATTCAAATAGTTTGGGATGGGATAAAAAAAAGTTTTGTTTAATTGACATCTATTTTATGTATATCCTTATTGGTCAATCAATTTTTCCCAATTTAAGTTAAGAAGGGTAAGGGGGGTCAGTGAAAAAACCGTATGAATTAAATTTTAATCCTTCGTTGAACTTTTGATGTAGTCCCTTATTTCCCTTACAAAAAATATAATAAAAATAAACCAATAAAACAAAATATAATCATTGCTGCTTGATGTGTTGATGTGTATTAAACCATGATATCTTGTACTCCCTTACAACCTATAGTTTTACTTTTTTTAAATTATTTGTAATTGATATCTTTCTTTGAAGTTTAATTTCGCCAGATTTAATTTTCTACGCTTTTATATTCAAACGTCTGAATCATGGCTTTGTATTTTTGACACATAATTTAAAACCGATTTTAGTTTTAGCATGTTATTAGTTTTTACATAATAATTTGTATATGATTACATAATTTGTCAATATAAAAAGAAATTCTTGACCCCGAATTTAACATTTGCCAGCTGTCAGTCACCAAAATAAATCCAGTCATTAGCGAAAAGTTCAACAAGGGTTATGTGCTTTTAAAGTGTGTATGTATGAATTATAAAATAACATTTTGTCACATTTATGTAGTGCTAGGACTTATATGATTTTATACCATTGCAATGAATTATTAAAATAGATGTCATAAATGTATGCGGACGGTGTAGATTATGTTAAGCACATGCAAGTCCAGGGTATGTTGATTGAACAAAGATTTTCTGATTGATGGTTTTCATTTTATTTATGTGACGTATAAAATTTTATGACGTCAGACACACAAATCAATGAATGTGTTTGTAGATAGATGTTTTTTGTGATCTGTTAAATTGTTTCTTTTAAAATTGTTATACGATGATGACTGATGTGCCCATATTTTATTTTTTGTGTCTGTTTGGTTGACGCATCAGTGTAAATGTAACGGAATTTGATGTGACTGTGATCAAAGTGAGTGGGTTAGCGCTATAAAACCAGGTTTAATCCACCATTTTCTACATTTGAAATGCCTGTACCAAGTCGGGAATATGATAGTTCTTGTCCATTCGTTTTGATGCGTATTGTTTTTTGATTTTTGATTTTGCCATGTGATTATGGACTTTCCGAATTGATTTTCCTCTAAATTCAGTATTTTTGTGATTTCACTTTTTATAACCTTGTCATATACAAAAGACGATGTGGTATGATTGCCAATGAGACAGCTCTCCAACAAGAGGCCAAAGGACACAACGCTGCAAGAAAATACATGAAATAACACAATTACAAATCCATTTCCAATCTTATAGTCTTGTATATAGTCTATAATAAAACAAATCTATTCCATTTTAGGGAATTTATCTGTGATAGTATAAACGTCACAAAAAATACGTTACTTATGCTGTTTAAATGTCGCTTGTGGAGTTCTGGTGAACTATCGTCAAATTAAAAGAGTTGTCTATTATTATTATGTTTTATTTAGTTTTCAGTATACTTTTTTGTATTTCCCTGTCCTGAGTGTTCCTTCGTCTATTTGTACTGCATTCCTGTCACATAACGTTGTCATTGTAGTGGTATTTTTTTTTAAATCATTGCCATATACACGAAAGGTTTGGCTAGCCATAGAATAAGATTCAACCCATCATGTTTTTCTCAAAATGTTCAGTATCAAGTCAGGATAAAGGGTAGTTGCTATAAAATAGTTCGTTTCTATGTATGTTGGCGGGTGCACGTGTGTTTTTTTTTATCAGTTCAGTGTTTCTGTTGTTCTCTTGTTTTTTCTCTTATAGTCAATGTGTTTCCGTCGGTTTTAGTTTGTAACCTAGATTTTTTTTCGCTCAATATCTTTATGAGGTATACTTCTGTTGCGTTTATCGATAAACAGTAAAATTTATTGTCTGTACCAAGTCAGGAATATGACACTTCTTGTCCATTCGTTTGATGTGTTTGATCTTTTAATTTTGACATTTGATAATTAGGGACTTTCCGTTTTGATTTTCCCTCGGAGTTCAATATTTTTGCGATTTTATGTAATTATCTGAATAGGATTATTACTGATTTTCATAAGTTTCACGACCGATGCTACCAATGGTGATGAACCTAATCGTCTTTCCGTAAAAATCCAAGTTTATGAATTTAATCAAAACGATTATTACTTGTTATCCATTCGTTTGATGTGTTTTATCATTTGAATTTTCATTTTGATAGAGGACTTTTCGTTTTGAATTTCCTTGGAGTTCAGTGTTTATGTGGTTTTTACTTTTTGGAGTACAATTAAAACGATAACAATGTCTTTGCAATCGAAACTTGTCTTGAGGAAAAATTGAGAAAATTGTATCTTAACTACATCAGAATTGCATTTGTAAGTTCATGGATTAAGAGTTAATATATTTGTAATATACACAAGTTGACAGTACCACAGTGCGTCCGAGGCAGATACATGTATTGCCCACGGTGCTAATAGTTTAATAATTTTCGCTCGAATTGTAAATCTATTATTGTTTAAGGAATCGGATTAATTATTTAGTAGGATGCAAGTAGTGCAGATTTTTCTGTCTTGATTTTAAGGTATGCGTGCGTAATCAATTATACGATTAATATATATTTATTTTACCTAATTCGCATAAGTTTGTCGTGCGCAATATGGTGCATCAATTTTTATGATGAAATGTGTCGTGTATAAACTGTTTATAAATTCAAGACGTTGTCCGAGCATTTTTCATTTACGAGATTTCACGTGATCGTACGAGAATGTGGCAAGCCGGGATCTTGATCCTTTATCTTATTCATCATGCACATGTAAGTTTTTTTATATACAAACTAATGATATAATTCTTTAAATGAACAGCCTTTTCTTTGATACTTCGTTTATTAACTGTAAAAAAGGTATATAAAAACGTGGAAAGTCTTTTTTTCCGTACTCCCAACAACAAATATATTATATTTTATTTACCTGTGTATGTGACTTTAATCAAAGTAATGTTGTCCTTTAGGTTAAAGTTGTCTTTTTGTCAATTAATATTGCGTCATAGGTCAAAATCATTTAATAAGTACATGTTTCTTGGGTGTTTTATATGTCTTTTTGATCCAGTTAAGTCATTTCAATTGATATTTAATAATGTGTATTTTTATGTTGCAATGACCAAAATAAAGGCAACATTAGAATACCACTGTTCGAAAGTCATAAGTCGATTGAGAAAACAAAAATACGGGTAACAACCGAAAACCTCGGTAAAAACATCAACTATAAGAGGAAAACAACGAAACAACAAAAACACTAAATTGAAAAAAACCCCGACACACACACATAAATGAACTATAAGATAACAACCGCCATTTTCCTGACTTGGTACAGGACATTTTAAGAAACAATGGTGGGTTGACCCTGGTTTTCTGTTCAGCAAAACATCGTGTTTTAATGGCAATGTTGAATATAACGCTAAAAGGACAACATGACATGACTACAGTACAAATAAATGCAAAAATTTTCAGAACGGAGAAATACACAAAAAATAATACAATAATACATTTTGACAAGATTATAGCTTTCCAAGATACCAGGCTCATAATTGAATACGCCAGACCCGCGTTTCATCTACAACAGACCAATCAGTGACGCTCAGATTTAGAAGTCTGATGTTTAGTGTTTGTCGTTTGTTGCTGTGATTCATAAGTGTTTCTCGTTTTTAATTTTTTTTTATATAGATTAGACCGTTCGTTATCCTGTTTGAATTGTTTTACACTAGTCATTATGGAATCTTTTATAGCTTGCTATTCGGTGTGAGCCAATAATTCGTGTTGAAGGTCTTTCACCTATAATTGTTTACTTTTTCACATAGTAACTTGGATGGAGAGTTGTCTCATTGGTACTCATATCACATTTTCGTATTTATTATAACATTTTTTTTCTTAGCTTTAAATGTGTTTTCCAATCATTCATCATCAATTTCGTCATCTGTTGTCCGGAGTAAACGTTTTACATTTTTCCTCAACGTCATGTTATTTTAATGAAATAATGCCTCGCTACTTATCGTATATTCGAATGAAACACGCCTTTTAACGTTATTTTAAATATACAGAGTCTTAAAAAGTTTGCTTTTAACCAATGATATTCTTACTAACATCACTCCAACAGCTCTTAAGCGTATTGGTCCATTTCTGTTCATGAATTGTAGAATTCACGAGGACCTGAAGCGACCAAAGTGAATTGTAGAATATGCGGAGAAAATGGTGAAGATACAACATTACAATTGCTTTCATTTATGAACTCCATTCGAGCTGTTTAAAGTAAAATCATGCTCTGTGCATGCATAATATATAACTTACATAATATGGATTTAGGGTATCGAAAAACTAAATATGTATTTGTTTAGAGGCGTTTGTAATGTGTTGTTATCTTTGTTAAAGTTTTCATCGCAAAGAACGTAACACGTTACTGTGGAAAATCCAATCTTACATTGATTTGCCTCTGATTTAGCCATGTAGAAATAGTAGAAATACTTTATATTCGGAAGAACTTATGAATGAGTATTTCAAGATCTAATTGCTCGAACAGATCAATGTAATATACTGTTAAATATAACGTTCAAAAGTATTATCGACATTTGTGCACTCAAAGGTTGTAAAGAAATATATTTAATCTATTCACATATGCTGCGCTCATTACCATAAAAGATCACTAAATATATTTAAAACATTTTGCAATTTCACGGTGCAACACTATAAAAAAAAGGATTATTTTTATTTTCATTCTAATACTGACTCAACGTTTATAGTACATCTCCTTTGATGGAAACGGCCGCAGACCTATTGAATATACATATGTACGCGACCTAGATACTATATAACATTTACTCATGCGTTTCACTTCGCTCTCACCCATATGAAATTTACTGACCCCATATATATCGTATTAGGTCACTAACACACCATGTAATTAATAGTATAAGAACTTACCGGTTTTGTGAAGAAAGAAACTTAAAGAAGTTTTTTAACATGCAAATACTGATTACACCAATAAATTGTAAATAAATGGTTGATTAATTAATGTGTGGTTAATTATCATCCCAGTGGCAAATATGTCAAGTATTTCCTCGACGTTATCAAATTAACCATAAATCCAATAGGGAAATTCTGAAAAAGAGGTCACCCGGGCTAAAAGTCGGGAAAAGTGACAGCATTTTTGATAGGAACAGATAGTTTTCTGACTACAGGCCATATACGGACCCCTCAAATGAGCTGTTGTTAGGGTTTTTAACGTGCATAGAACTTGACATTTTCTTCTCGAGGCATTGGATTTAACGACTTCGTCTGACTGTTTGTGTACTTGAACATCTTGCACAGTTAAATGTACGCGTCATTTGGGCAAGATTTATTTTTTAGTCCGGTTGAAATAAGTCCAATGTGACCCTACTTATATTCCCTAGTAATCCATATAGGTGTATAAATAAAACTTGGTTTTCAAAACTTGTTTGTTTTAATGTTATGATACTGGTGTACAAAATACGTAATGAACACTCTCGTAAAGTGCAAGAACAACAGCACTGTTTGATACAAGCTGACCTCACATCCGTATTCAAGGTCAAGGTTGGTGTTGGCTGGTTACAACTTGTACTGAAATGATATGTATCACATAACTTAAGGGTGCTTGATCTTATATAGATAAATCCAAGGATTGACCCATGATTTTGTGTTGTACAACGAGCGAAAGCAAACTGGTCCCAGGTAAAACTTCACACCAATTCAATCACCCATGAATTAATTCGTTTGATGTGTTTTATCATTTGACTATGCAATTTGGCTAGTTTTGAGTTTTCATCGGAGTCTGACCGCAGGTAACTCATTCATAAAAGCATATCAAATTGGGAGTAAGATTCGAAAATTCCTAATAATCCATGACGTTGATGGTCAGCTGACAAATATTACAATTGAAAAGTGTGTGAAAAGTCATGTTAGAATGGCAGTTATCTACCTAGTAACATTAAAAAACTCATCAGAAATGATTCAAATTAACATTTTACAGAGTTGACAATAACAATAAACATCGATTGTATCATAATTTTGGACCAAAACGGATTTTAAGACCAGGTTCAAATTTCCCAACATGTGGGCTTGAATTAATATGTATATAACTTAATATACAAAACGGTGATTTTAAATTGGTTCTAAAGTCTTTCTATATATCTAAAACTCCTAAATGATGAGCATATCTTGAATCTTCTGCTTAAACGTACAATTCATTATGTTATGATACAAAAATGTGCCAATTTTATTGATAGCAGGTTGCAGCCAAAGTAATCTCTGTTATTACATTGTTGTAAATTTAAGAAATAACAATCATACATAATTTAAGATTCATAACGTCATAATTCATAATGTGATAAGCCACAAAATAAAACTATTTATACGACAAAGATATTTAATAAGAAGTAATACTTTCATAAACTCGATGGTATAGGCATTAGTGAAGAAACATAAAACCGATAAATAGTACATTGTACGAATGCTACAGCTATTACAGATTGGTGTTTTTTTTTACCTCGAGATAAAACTATTTGTTGACTGTCCCTTTGGTATCTTTCGCCCCTCTTTAATCACACATCACATTACATACCTGGGGTCTCTTTTATTAATTGGAAGTTATATTTAATTACTATCACAGTGTTGAATTCTTGAATCCTTACTATAAAAAAAAATATCTTTTTTATTTACCACAGACAACATGGACAACTCATTCCCGCTGTCCAGCATTGAACCAAAGTGTGAGATGTAAGAGCTACCCAAAATTTGATCAATGTCAAACAGATACCAACTGTCCAGGTGGTAAGTATTTTACATATCTAACACAGATACTAACTGTTAAAGTGATTGGTATTTAACATATCTAACACAGATACCAACTGTCATGATGGTAAGTATTTAACATCTCTTGAATTGTCTTACACAGATACCAACTGTCATGATGGTTAGTATTTAGGTCGATGCCACTGCTGGTGGACGTTTCGTCCCCGAGGGTATCACCAGCCCAGTAGTCAGCACTTCGGTGTTGACATGAATGTCAATTATATGGTCATTTTTATAAATTTTCTGTTTACAAAACTTTGAATTTTTCGAAAAACTAAGGATTTTCTTACCCCAGGAGTAGATTACCTTAGCCGTATTTGGCACAATTTTTTGGAATTTCGGGTCCTCAATGCTCTTCAACTTTGTATTTGTTTGGCTTTTTAACTATTTTGATTTGAGCGTCACTGATGAGTCTTATGTAGACGAAACGCGCGTCTGGCGTATAAAATTATAATCCTGGTACTTTTGATAACTATTTACATATCATACACAGATACCAACTGTCATGATGGTTAGTATTTTACATATCATACACAGATACAAACTGTCCTGGTGATTAGTATTTTACATATCTAACAAAGATACCAACTGTAAGATGATGGTAAATATTCTACATATCTTTCACAGATACCAACTGTTATGGTTGTTAGTACAGCGATAGCGAGTCATAATATATCAGCATAAAGGACAAACCCGTAAACTATTAACAATTACATACTAAGACAGGATCTGGTGAACATGATGAAGGTTATTAATTGATAGTCGTCTTTGATTAAGGCAATTTGGCTTTCATCAACTGGTTAAACCGTGTTGTTTCTTAGTTAAAGAATCTATTTTTACGTGTTTGGTATCTTATATGTATACATTTTTGAGCATGCAATTTACTTTTAATCTGAAATTGTTTTTAAATGATAAATTGTGTAAAAATACAAATGCTGTTGTTCAACGGCACTGAATTCTTTAAATTTTAGGCAAAATATGCTGCCCACAAAAATGTGGAAAAGAATGCATAACCCCTTCACTCCCAATCGTAAGTAATATTCGTTTGCAGTGATGAGAAAAGGTATAATTTCTTATAAAACAAAAATTCATATGCATTATTTATATTCCAGAAATGACTTAGACCATTATTGATATAATATATTATATTTCAATTGAACGCTAGTATAAAATGTAGGAGATTTATCAAAATTTCTGCACAGCATTGAAAGAGAACTTCCAGCGACAAAAACATTTATATACTTTGTGTTCAAAATCAGTATATTTAATGCATTGATATTGATATTGATACTCTACCATTAAAGACACCACTATTTTAATTCATTTATTCAAAAATGTTGATCTTATTCAATAAACTAGTAATAGATTCGTCAAATATTTCAGCAAAGTTTATGAACAATCAATAATATGCATTTAAAACAAAGAAGAATTTATATTTAATAAGTAAGGAGAAACATAATTCGCTCAGTTGTTTTTTACAGTTTCTAGAATATGTATTATTTAATCGAATGACGCAATAGAAACAATATGCTGATCTGTTTTTATATTCAAATAGGGTAACCGACCAGGATGTCCAGTTTGTTAAGTTCCCAAGCCAGCACAGAATGATTTTAAGGGAATACCATTGGTTATAAACGATCATGTGGCAACGGTTTATATTAAATATGGGTTTATTGGGCATGTCTTTGTTTTAATATTGCGTTTGTAGCAGTGTAATGTCCCTTTGTAAAAAAGTTGCAATAATAAATTGATCTGTTTTTTATATTCAAATAGGGTAACCGTCCAGGATGTCCAGTTTGTTTAGGTACCCAAGCCGGTACAGAATGTTCATTGTGTGCTCATTTCCAGAATCTGTGTAACGCAGATACAGAGTGTAAAGCAGGTGTGTTGTTTCTTATCTTACCTCTTTAAATATTTAAGGGAATAATGTTTTTGAAATTTCTCATAAATTCAAAATGTCCAAAGCAATCTCGAGTAGTTGTACGATTTCTATGGTAAAGAGTGAAGACCGGTCGTAGTAATACTGCCATTCATTTTAGTGCAAATTTGCAGTATATGAATTATTAATCAAGTTCTCTATAATTATATATATATATATGATTTACAAAAACATATGGTAAAAATGGCAGACACTATAATTATAATATTAAAAACAGGAAAATGTTTTATTAAAGGGACATCTCTCTAAACAGAGAAACCACACCCCACCGGTCATTAATAGAGAAACCACGCCCTAACGGTCATTAACAGACGGGAACCACGCCCAATCGGTCATTAACAGACGGAAACCACGCACCATCGGTTATTATCATATAAAATCCGTCTTGTTCTGTTTATTACCGATTGATTTTATTACAGAAGAATATTGAATGTCATGTGGCCCCTTTCTTTCCAATAAGAGAAGCTTATTCTCAACCGATATGAAATAATGCTTGATAAAAGTTAGACAATTTAATGCAATGAAGTAGACCGTATTTTTTTTCGAATTTTATTGTTTTGATTTCTTGCTAAACTTTAAGCTCCTAATATACTGTTAGAAACACTTTTTACATTGGAAATTTGAATCTCGTTGGATTCCGGATAAGAACTTAAGTACTAGATTTACTTACCCAAATCTTTTGTAATTTGACCGAAATGGTTCATAACATACAAAGGTTATGTTTGACTAAAATGATAAGAAGAATTACATTCCATATAATAATCCATTTTTGTATAATTTGCGGATGAAAATTCGAAGCCTAAAATTTTAAAAGCATTTTGAAAGCATTAGAAAAATTCAAAACAAAGTGTACTTCGAAAACACAATGTTT